>NC_140581.1:1156428998-1156471498 GCF_964204655.1 Triturus cristatus | reverse complement strand
TTCAGTGAGGGAAGGTTGGGGTGATGAATCCTCCCGTTCATCTTGGACAGCAGGTCTGGTATTGTATTGTATTGTATAAATTCTTGTATAGCGCGAATGCCACCCTACGGGTATCCTGGCGCTGAGAGACCGTAATAGCATAAAGCAAGCAGAGCGGAACAGCCAGTAGACAGGGTCGATGCTACCTATTCCTGGCGAAAAAAGCCAGGTCTTAAGATCTTTCCTGAAGCCCAGAAGTGTTTTGGCCTGGCGCAGATCTTGAGGAATCTTGTTCCAGAGGCGGGCTGCTGCCATACTAAAAGCCCTGCCTCCCGTCCTAGCAAGTTTTACTCTGGCAACAGATGCCAGGCTTTGGCTAGTGGACCGGAGAAGTCTTTTTGGTTCATACCAGGAAAATCGTTCGGGTAATGGTAACGGGCCTATATAGTGTAGAGCTTTGTAGACCATGACCAGCGACTTAAAACTGATTCTATCTCTGACAGACAACCAGTGGAGGTCCCTCAGTGCCAATGTTACAGATGAATCGCGCTGTCTCCTGAGGGCCAGTTTGGCTGCCATGGACTGTATTCTCTGTAATCCCTGTATAATATATTGGGGAGCACCCAAGTATAGGGAATTACAGTAGTCCAGTCTGCTCAGGATCACACTCTGGACCACCAGTGACCTGGCCTCATTAGGGAGTAGTGGGAGAATTTGGCGAAGAGCTCTCATCAGGGCGATACAAGTACCGATTGTTTTGTTAGCCTGAGATTGCAGCTGAAGATCTTCGTCCATCATAACCACCAGGTTACGAACTGTTCTAGCTGCAGCTATAGGGGCGTCCTCCGGCGTAAGCCGGAACTCGCCAAAAAGATGTTTAGACATTTTAGCTGCGCAGCAGTGCAATAGTTCCGTTTTCCCAGCATTCAGCTGCAAAGAATTGGCCTTCAGCCAGTCAGAAACCTTCCTCATACATGCCTGAAAGGAACTCAGAGAGACTGCGTGCTGTGCTCTCCATCCGTGGAAAACATCAGCTGAATGTCGTCCGCGTAGTTAACCACTTCAATACCATGAGATTTTATTAAGGGGATCAGGGGCCCTAAATAGACATTAAAGAGGATCGGGCTGATTGCTGAGCCCTGAGGCACTCCATTGCGTACCGAGGACCAAGGGGAGACAAATGGCGTCAGGGTCACTGCCTGTTGACGGTCAGTCAAGTAAGACTGTAACCATTCCAAGGCACGGCCCGTGACCCCCAAACCTTCCAATCTTGCCAGCAAGACCGTGTGACTAACAGTGTCGAAAGCAGCCGACATGCCCAACAGCACCAGCACTGAGGAGCTGCCACTGTTGGCTCGCAGACGAAGTTTGTCCAAAACGGTTGTCAACGCGGTTTCCGTCCCATGCCCTGGCCGAAAACCAAACTGGTCCCTATCCAAGAGCCGATTTTCTTCCAGGAAATTGGACAAGGACTTGCTGACCATTTTTTCCAAGATTTTAACTGGAAATGGTAGAAGGGATATGGGACGGAAGTTAGCTGGCAGCGATGGATCTTAGGAAGGTTTTTTCTGTAGGGGGGTGACTATCGCCTGCTTCCAACAACTTGGTACAACTCCTTCATTTAAGGATTGACAGCAAATTTGCCACAGATCCGGGAATAAGTCGGGGCCAAATTCCTTCCAGATCTTATGAGGAAGGGGGTCAAGAGGTGACCCAGAAGATATCCTAATCGGTAAAGCAGCACAGTCCCAGTTCTCCTTAAAGATTAACCCTACCCCACCTCCTCTCCCCGTCAGGCGTGGTTTCTGAAGGATCTTGTAGCCGACAGGGCATGCAAGTCCTAGCTCCACTGAGGAGTCTGGGTTTACCCAGGTTTCTGTCATGAACAGTAAATCGAGGTCCAGATCTTCCAGCAAGTTACTGACCTCTTGGTAGTGCTTGATCAGAGACCTACTGTTGATCAAACCGCATGTCAAAGCCTGCCGATGTTCCCCCTGCCACCTATTACCCAGTTTTAATAATGAGTCTCTGGAGTAATAAAGCCTGCCTGAGCAATTTAGGGCAGCATTAAGGGGCGCGGAGCGCGGCCGGAGTGCTGACCGGCGCAGACGGGCTTACCTCTGCCACGCCTCTGGCGCCCGCTGCGCGCGTGCACTGCGTGCTTGCGTTCCCCTCATTAAATGGAAGTTTGGCCACTAGAGCGCTGACAAAAATGGCGCCCGGAGGATGGCCCTAGAGTAGTGAAATATCGCCAATAGCGATGTGCTAAGTATTTTTTTATGGTGCAAGTAAGAGGGCAGGCACAATAAAAACACAATACAACAACAGCTTTAAACAACTTTAAAATTACCCCGGTACTAGGTTGGTCTCACAAAATTCTCAGCAATAATAGGTATGAAACACCGCACTTGTGCAATTCGGCAGAGCGCTCTGCAGCCACAGCTAAGTGTCAATTTCGTCTCCTTAGTGCTGCACGGCAGCTTCCTGTGAGGGCATTCTGATATGTGCAGAAGGTCCGGGTACCACCATTGTCTCGGCCAGTCCGGGGCAATCCGTATCATCCTCGTGCACGAATGAGACAGCTTGGTCACCACCTTCGGGATTAGCGGAAGAGGTGGAAAGGTGTACACAAATGCCCCTGACCAGTCTATCAAAGGGGCATTCCCTTTCGATCCTGGTCGGTAGAACCTTGAGGCGAAGTCTCGGCATTTCATATTTTCGTCGTCCGCAAAGAGGTCAATGGTGGGATGACCCCATGATTGGAAGATATCTTCGACGACCTCGTCGTTGAGAACCCAGTCTTATCTGTCTTCGAAGTGACGGCTGAGAGCATCCGCTCTCACATTCTTTTCTCCCGGCAGGTGGACTGCTGTGACTGACAGATTCCGCACCAAGAGCCAATGCCAGAGTGTTTGAGCCTCCAGTGAAAGTGTGCGTGAGCGAGTTCCCCCCTGTTTGTTCAGGTAGTACATTGCGGTTGTATTGTCCGTCTGTACTAATACTGAGCTTGCCTAAATCGAGGGAAGGAAAGCTTTGAGGGCTAGGTGAACTGCTCTCAGCTCTAGCATGTGATGTGGTAGGATCACTCTTTTGGAGACCATAGTCCTTGAGTCTGGAGAGGACCCATGTGGGCCCCCCAACCATGCAATGAGCCATCCGTCATCAGCGTCTGAGCAGGCGGAAACTGACGAAAAGGAATTCCGACTTGCATATTTCCTTTTCTCATCCACCAAGGTATGGACGCTCGTGCCGCGTTCGATAGACTTATCTTTTCGTCCCAGCGAGCTGTCTGTTGGTCCCACTTGTTCTCCAGATCCTGTTGAAGAGGACGCATTCGTAGTCTGGCATTGGGAACCAGGGAGATGCAGGATGCCATCGACCCTAGCAGGGAGGCAATCCGACGTACAGGCAGTTTTCTGTTGTGCAGAACCAGCTTGCATTTCTGTATGAGGGAACAATGTCTCTCCTCCGAAGAAAACACTTTTCCTACCTCGGAGTCTAGCAGAGCTCCTAAGAAATGTATTTTATGCGTTGGCTGTGAAATTGACTTGACTACATTCACATGCAGGCCCAGTCGGTGACAAAGCTCGAGACAGTTCAAGAAATGACTCCTCACGCTGTCTGGAAAACGGCCTTTCAACAGCCAGTCGAAGTACGGGTAAACGAAGATGCCCCTGCGACGCAGTGCGGCTGCCACTACCGCCATACACTTCGTGAACACTCTGGGGGCTGACTTCAACCCAAAGGGCAGAGCTTTGAACTGGTAATGAGAGGATCCCACCGGGAATCATAGGTATTGTCTGTGATGTTGATTAATCGGGACGTGAAAGTATGCATCTTGCAGATCCAGCGAACACATCCAATCCCCCTGCCTGAGATGTGGATATATTTGATGGAGAGCCAACATGCAAAACTTCTCCTTTTTGATTGATTGGTTGAGTGTCCGCAAGTCCAGAATGGGTCTGTATTCTGCCTTTTGGCCCTTTTCCTTTACCAAGAAGTATCTTGAGTAAACACCTTTCCCTCGTTGAGATACTAGCACCCTCTCGATGGCTGACTTTCTGAGAAGGGTGGCAACTTCTCTCTGCAAGAGCTTTAACTGGTGACACGATGGTGGAACTGGCGGGATTGAGGGGGGGGACGGTGTCGAAAACGTAGCGAGTACCCATTCTGCAGCGTAGCTAACACCCACTGGTCATTTGTGATATCTCTCCACTCTTCGAGATGATTTGCGATACTTCCCCCCACTGGAGTGGTGAACGGTGACGGGGGAAGTGAGTACTCATTGCTTTGTCTGCGTCTTGGCGGAGTTGCTTCCTTGATGCTGATTTCCTCCTCCTCTGGAGGAACGTATGCTCCGATACTACAATCTTTGCTGGCCTTGCTGATCCTGATTTTTCTGCCAATGAGGGGTTTGAAACCTCTGTTGGGAGGATCGCAGATTGTAAGGTCGGAATGTCTTGCGGAATTCCTTCTTCTTTTCAAGGCCCACTGCCTTCAGCGTGTCCAGTTCTGTTTTTATCCAGGCCATCTCTTCATCCGTGTGAGTCCCGAACAGAGAGGAACCGAAGAAAGGAAGATTGTGGATGCATGACTGCGCTTCTGGCTTGAGCGCTGTAAGTCGGAGCCAAGACGTTTTTATTGTGCATACCCCATAAGCATGAGCCGAAAGGGTAGCTCCATCCGCCGCAGCACTGATGACCTGGTTAGACACCAGGCTGCCCTCTGTTAGGATTTCCTCAAAATCTTTGCGATTTTCCTGTGGCAACATTTCAGTGAATCTCTGTAGTTTGTCCCACCGAGATCTGTCGTAGCGGCCCAGGAGCGCCGATGCATTGGAGACCTTCAACATGGAGGCCGAAGTGCCACAAACCTTCCTTCCCCAGGAATCTTGCGTTTTACTCTCCTTAGCTGGTGGAACAGTAGAGGAGGATGTGACTGCATGGGTCTTCTTTGCCGCAGCAATTATGACTGAATCCGGGGAGGATCAGCTCTAAGGAAGAGCAGGTCATCCTCTGGTGAATGGAACTTTAAGATTCTCGCTGGAGCGGTCTTAACACTCGCTGGTGTGAGAAAGATGTCCATCACTGGCTCTATGAGGCCTAGTACCAAGGGAATCAGAGGCTTAGATGCTGCCCTTTATTGTAGTCTCAAAAATCACAGAGGACTTGCTTTGACGAGTTGGCATAGGGATGCCCAGCTTTACCGCCCCTCTGCCAAGAATGTCCTGAAAAGTGAAGACGTCGTCAACCGGAGAGACCCTTGACGGCGGACTGTTAGTCAAAGTAGGTGAGTAGTCTCTGTGGGACGTACGAGTGGAAGAAGAGGACGGAGTCGGGGATCTGTGCGCTCTCCTCCTGCTTCTTGATCTAGACCTCCTTCTGTGCGAGTGCACAGGGGTATGGCTGCGAGCTCTGGCTCTTGAAGATCGTTCTTTATCCACTGCTTGTATTAGACGTGCCAACGGAGATCTGTGCCGAGGGCTCGAGTGACGCTGCTCGCCATGACCTTGTCAGTGGGCCAGTGATGCAAAGGCCTGTACAATCGTGGTGTCAAATGGATTGAAGGCGATCTGTGCCTCTCTCTCCCCTCAGGGGACTGTGCAGGAGGGGGGGGCCGACACGGGGGGGGGTGAGTTCACCGCTCCATGTGCAGGCCTGTTTGGGGAATTTTGGTGTCCCCCTGACACTGGCCTGCTGGACGTCGAGATCACCACCTCCGGGGATCTTGACATTGACCCTTGGTGAGATCTGTGGCAGCCTGAAGGTGACTAGGATAGGCTCACTGGAGTTGAGGCGACTCTGAAAGGGCGCCTTGACGTTGATCTGGAGCATCTGTGCGCCGACTGTCGACGCTGACTTTCTTCTCTTAGAAGGTGGACTTGATCTTGCAGCAAAACGTCCTCTCGACGCCGAACGTCTCCCCGACGTGGGTGTATTGTCATGTTTTGATGTTCTCTGCCCCCTGTCACAAGACTGCTGCCTCGACGTCGACCGGTGTTGGGCGGCCGGTGATGGAGACCTCTGTCTCAACACCGAAGATCCTTGTACCGATCTCGGCGGCGTTTTCTGTTTCGACGTCGATGACGGAGTATGACGGATCGTCGAAGAGCTTTGTCCTGACCTCGGAGACTTTTGCTTCGACGCAGAAGGAGATGTCCTGTGTCTCGACGTCAAAGATCGTTGGACTGATCTTGATCCGTCAAGATCAGTCCAACGATCTTTGACCTGTGCCTCGCCGATGATGAGGCGACGACGGAGTGATGTGCCTCGATGTCGCTCGCCGATGATGAGGCGACGGAGTGATGTGCCTCGACGTCGATCGTCGACGGAGTGATGTGCCTCGACGTCGAGCGCCCAGCCGGTGCCGGCGGAGACTTGTCTCTCAACGTTGAGCGTCGCCTGGTTGACGTCACCGGAGGACCGGTTACCTTCACCGACGGTTTAGTTGTCGATTGATGATGCGCCGGCATCACCAAAGTCCTAGACGCTGATTTCTTAGTCGTCGGCAGCTTCGACGTCAATCCCGATGCAGACGTAGAACAGGTCGGGACTATTCCTCTCAACATCGACTGAGTTCTCTTCTTCTGCTGCCTCACAGGAGACCTACATCTTTCAGAGAGGACATAAAGTCGAATTCTCTCCCTGTCCTTGATTGTCCTTCTTGACAACTTCTTACAATGAGTGCAGTTGTTAGAAGAGTGAGACTCAGGGAGGCAGAGAAAACACACAGGGTGTGTATCTGTTCTGGCCTTATTGCCACAGGAAGGGCAAGGATCGAATAAAGAAGGCATTTTTAAAGAAAATAAACCTTTTCTGGAACACAAAAAAAGTGTTACTGGCACTCTAAGACCAAAAGACGTCGAGTGAAAGCAGAAAAACTAGATTTCTACAAGATATTTGACAGAAAGTCAAAAAAAGGAAGAGCTGAAAATCCAGGGTCCTGACTGAAGGAGCCGGAAAGAACAACTGACCTAACTGTCACCCCTGAGGCATGATGGGAAGCTAGGGGTCATGGCTGCCTTAAAGGCACGGCGCCAGTTTTTGTTGAAAATGCTTTCATTTTCTATGCTATTGGTTTACAATGCAGCCTGTAGGTTAACAACGTCTACTTTATTTGCAGTTTACTATTTACGAGTACTTTGCTCATTAAAAAACAGAGTTCACGTGCTACTTGTCCTCTTGTGTTTTTATATATAGATATATATTGGCAAATACAGTCTTTGTGTGTGTAATTACATTGTTTAGCCTCCAATTGGGAGCTGCATTGGTATGAGAAAAAATGAGATATATCTATATATATATATATATCTATATATATCTATATATATCTATATATATCTATATACATCTATATATATCTATATATATCTATAGATTAGAAGAAAAGGGTTCGCCCCTAGGCAGACAAGCACTCGCTTGAAGGCATCCGCTCACCCACATGCAGATATCAGGACACAGCCCCCACTCCTCTCTGCCGCTCGACGCGTTTCGGGCCAACGCCCTTCCTCATGAGCAGCTTGTGTTTCAAAAATGGCCAGCGCAACATTACCAGTACATTCCCTCTTTTATTTCATTTCCTTCTGACAGCAATACATGGCAAGAGCTGGCAAAGCATTATGGGACTGGTAGTGTAATTTAACAACCCACGTGGGCCGCTGCCGTTAGTGAAACATTCAAAGTTCTAAAAGGGAAACAAAGTGTCCTGAATCACTGCCTGTGTCGTAATCAAAGCACCTCCAGCGCCGTTCGCACTGTAGAAAGACAGTTCCGGCTCCGCTGTGGTTCCGCGGTGGTGCTCGTCCATGACCGGGCAGGCCACAAATATTAGAAGAAAAGGGTTCGCCCCTAGGCAGACAAGCACTCGCTTGAAGGCATCCGCTCACCCACATGCAGATATCAGGACACAGCCCCCACTCCTCTCTGCCGCTCGACGCGTTTCGGGCCAACGCCCTTCCTCATGAGCAGCTTGTGTTTCAAAAATGGCCAGCGCAACATTACCAGTACATTCCCTCTTTTATTTCATTTCCTTCTGACAGCAATACATGGCAAGAGCTGGCAAAGCATTATGGGACTGGTAGTGTAATTTAACAACCCACGTGGGCCGCTGCCGTTAGTGAAACATTCAAAGTTCTAAAAGGGAAACAAAGTGTCCTGAATCACTGCCTGTGTCGTAATCAAAGCACCTCCAGCGCCGTTCGCACTGTAGAAAGACAGTTCCGGCTCCGCTGTGGTTCCGCGGTGGTGCTCGTCCATGACCGGGCAGGCCACAAATATTAGAAGAAAAGGGTTCGCCCCTAGGCAGACAATGCCATGTATTGCTGTCAGAAGGAAATGAAATAAAAGAGGGAATGCACTGGTAATGTTGCGCTGGCCATTTTTGAAACACAAGCTGCTCATGAGGAAGGGCGTTGGCCCGAAACGCGTCGAGCGGCAGAGAGGAGTGGGGGCTGTGTCCTGATATCTGCATGTGGGTGAGCGGATGCCTTCAAGCGAGTGCTTGTCTGCCTAGGGGCGAACCCTTTTCTTCTAATATTTGTGGCCTGCCCGGTCATGGACGAGCACCACCGCGGAACCACAGCGGAGCCGGAACTGTCTTTCTACAGTGCGAACGGCGCTGGAGGTGCTTTGATTACGACACAGGCAGTGATTCAGGACACTTTGTTTCCCTTTTAGAACTTTGAATGTTTCACTAACGGCAGCGGCCCACGTGGGTTGTTAAATTACACTACCAGTCCCATAATGCTTTGCCAGCTCTTGCCATGTATTGCTGTCAGAAGGAAATGAAATAAAAGAGGGAATGCACTGGTAATGTTGCGCTGGCCATTTTTGAAACACAAGCTGCTCATGAGGAAGGGCGTTGGCCCGAAACGCGTCGAGCGGCAGAGAGGAGTGGGGGCTGTGTCCTGATATCTGCATGTGGGTGAGCGGATGCCTTCAAGCGAGTGCTTGTCTGCCTAGGGGCGAACCCTTTTCTTCTAATATATCTATATATATCTATATATATCTATATATCTATATATATATATACACACACACACACAACCCAAACCTTTCTCCACTAAGAGCAAGATCGAGGGACACAGCGGAGCTTCAAACAGACCTTTAATGCAAAGAATAGGGCATGACGCGTTTCGGCAACAGCCTTCCTCAGATGCCATCATCTTAGACTTCAGTCCCACACCATGAGTCTTTTATTAGGCGCGTCCTACCTCCGTGATGAGGCGCTCACCTGATTCACAGCTGACCCGATAGTTTTGGTTGCAGAAATTACCGGTCCCATAATGCAACACTCTGGTGACCTGAATGTCGGTAAGTTGTTTTTGCTGCGACTTCAGTGGTAGGACTTGGCCAAACCTAGAATTAATGGTCTCCAGTCCCCAACTTTCGGCACATCAGCCTCCCAGAGGGTGGGGACTCCTGACGCTGGTACAATGACTGCGCCAAACCATGCAGTCATGGCTCAGCAATGCTGACAGTCTCCACTGCTCTCCAGGGGCCAGATGGCAGGTCGCAACAATCCGATCACTCGGCAACACACCTTCTGCCAATGTGGTCACGACCTCTTTGTGAAAGGGTCCCCTCGTTGCGTGTCATTGGCAAAACACGCCATATATATGTAGAGCTGTATATATATTAATTCCATATATCATTTTTATATTATTTCCGGGGTCCCCGCACATGGGCGGGAATATTCAGTGCTTAGGACTATTGATGAGGGTCCCCTGGAAGAGAACCAGGGTATCAGACAGGATCAAAGAGCACTTTTGCAGAGTATCAAAACAGCAGAGGGGGCTAAGAACACACAAAGTTCACAGTGATGAATGTGGACTACTGTGGACCTGGGTTGGAACAGGAGAATGGAAAAATACTGGCAGAAAAACGAGCAGCACTGGCAAGACCCTGCAGTTCAGAAGCTTGTAGAGCCAAGCTTACAGTATAAGAGACAATCAGGGGAGCAAATGGGGGACAGAAAAAGGGAAAAAGGTTCACGGAGGTCTATAAATGCTCGGATGAGTGGCGCAACGACAAGTCAGCATGCTGATTTCACAAACTGCTGGGGACATAAAGTCATCGAACTGAACCAATT
Organism: Triturus cristatus; assembly: GCF_964204655.1. Classification (NCBI taxonomy): domain Eukaryota; kingdom Metazoa; phylum Chordata; class Amphibia; order Caudata; family Salamandridae; genus Triturus; species Triturus cristatus. The sequence continues at coordinate 1,156,461,430 of NC_140581.1, read as the reverse complement.
ATTTGAAAAAAATGGCATATTATGTATCTTGGTTTGCAGGAGCTGTCAAATCTCTTGCATTTTGTCCAAAGATCTGCTGTTTCGCGAAAACCAATACAAATTATTAGGGCCAGGTCTACGTCAAAGAATGCTAGTTTACCATGTAATTGTACATTTTATAGTTTGAAATGGCAACTGGATGCAGATTGTAGCATTTCATTCCATAGATTGAGATATAAGAATCCTACCTTTAAATTAATCAACAACTGTACTTTTGTTTTCAATATCCTGAAATAGTTTTTTCAAGAAGGGCGGTCTTACTGGAGACTCACAATATTTTAAATGATCTCCAAATGGCAAGGTGTGAAACTGGAAAATTATATGTATAATTCTAAAATGGAACACCGAATTAATAATTACAGATATGCACATGCAGATATCTAAAGATAGGTAATTGACCATTTAAATCTAGTGAATATGCTTACAAATAATATAACAGCAAATCTGTATTAACGGAACTTCAAGTCTTTGCAAGTTGTTTTTAGTGTTCTTTGAAGGTTGTAATATACTTTTTGTAAGTAAGATTCTTTTGAAATGTTCTCACTATTTCCAGTAGGTCCTTGGTTTTCCGTTTGTGTGCTTTCAAATTACTAGAAATCATAAGAGCATATAATATCATAGAATTGTTATCGGTTTAAAAAAAGATAAAGGGTAAATCTCTTTCACTTCCTAACATTGCTTGCAACTTTGATGAAATTGTCCACCAATATTTCTGCAGTTCAGAAAAAAAGTACAAAGATTGCCTCTCTGCATTTTATTTACCATGGCACAGCCGAGGCATCAGTAGTAGTCAATGATTTCCACTTTTCCTCCCTGACAGAGGTAATATTAAAGCGAAAAATAGTCTCACGCTACAATGCTCTTAAGCAAGTTGGTTCTTGTTGCTCTTACCAGGGCTTTTGCTATAAATGCTGGGATGTTCTATATTCCTATCCAGGCAATCTATTTGTGGCACAAACAATTAAATCATTACGTTTTTCTTCCACTAGGGTTTGAAATAATTTAGCATTAACTGGAGCATGTTGAATTTTAAAAAAAAAGATTAATTGATCCTTGGCAAATCTTTTTTCTCTTTGAATGGCTATTCATGTAACTGATCTCTTATCTGAAGATATTTAATTTCTGATTGGCTGAAACAATGTGATTTGGCAATCCTCAAAGCAGTCTTCATGTTTCCATGTCTGGCAGTCCTCCCAGGCTCAACCACAAAAGGCATCATCGAAAATGTATGAGAAGTAATATGTCCCCATGGTATGAATGCAGCATGAATGCCATAACGTTTGAGAAAGTTGAGGATGTTGACCCAAACATGCAAAAACTGCCAATGATTTGAAAATTACAGCTTAAAAATACCTGGTATTCCCATATCTTAAAAGGGTGCATCTTCAGTCAGGAGAGCAGAAAAGACCAAATAAAGTTCTGAGACAGTTTTCAGTTTGTGATAGTATAGATTCTTCTGACTGCAGCCCAATTATAAACACCAACGGAAGTTTCAATTCTATTAAGGACTCGGAGGCAAAGATTATGCTATTCTTTCTCCACTTTATTGAACAGCAGCCATTTTAAGGTAACAAAACCAAACTACTATTCCCATGAAACCTAGGGAATAGAGATCAAAACAACAATAGAGTCCACAGGTAGAGCGTCTTCTCCTCTGCATCAATCACAGGCTCCGTCGTGGATAAAGTCCTCTGACACTGTTCATTCCCCCTCTTTCTTCGCTGCTTGCAGGCAGATAAGTCCTATTTTTTTCTCGTGATTAATTAGTGTTATTCAGCTGAGTTTAGTCACAATATGTTTCATTCATTGCTTTAAGGAGTTAATTTCTCCTGCTTTCATGTATGTTGTGTTATATAACGTATGGTGATTTGGCACTTAATTTATTAATTTGCCGTTGCTGGGGTCCGGCCGTTGAGGGAGGGGTCCTGTTAGTTCCCCTAGGCGCCGCCCGGCATCTCTGGGCTTTTGCCTCCGTAAATTTAGTATGGTGCCTCAGACGCGAGACGCGCGCCGTTAATTATCGACGCACACCTCGCGTTTCTCCCCGTTGGTGAATTTTTGTCACCACGCTTCCTGCATTCTACTGGTTCTGTGGCGAGTCCGCCGCTACTCGGCGGACTCGCGAGCAGCCGTGGGAGCGTTCCTCCCTAACGCCTGCGCTGTTGGTGCGGCTCGTTTTTTAGCTCGTGTGGCTAAAAAATTTAAGATGGAAGTTACATCTGTTGCCACGGGATTGAAACCCCGTCGCATACACCAACTACACCATCTCCTCCAAGTACAACGGTACCGTTTGATATTGCTATCGGCCCAAGCCTTTGACATGAACCTCTCAGCCGCTCCCGAAAGGCCTGGGACCGCCCAGCGTCCCCTGTAATCCTCCACGCCATTAGGGCGAGCGAACCCTGCGCTATCAGAGGGTGAGCCATGTTGTGCGGACTGAGCAGAAGATTCGGAAGACGGGGGAGTGGGATTGGAGAATCCCAAGAAAGTTCCAGTAGAACCGGAAACCAGACTTGAGATCTCCAAATTGGAGACACCAGGACCACGTCCGCATTCTGGCGGTGGACTTGAGCAGAGACTCATGGGAATAGTAGTTTGGTTTTGTTACCTTAAAATGGCTGCTGTTTATTAAAATGGAGAAAGAATAGCATAACCCTCGCCTCCGGTCCTGACATAGAATCTGGAAATAACTAACCAATTCTTTCCCAAAGTAAAAATATCAACAACCTTCTAGGTCTTTTACGGTGTCATATAAATTTAGAAACAAGCGCCTCTTTTGAAAGCAAGTCCTTGGTTTATAAAGAGGCAAAGCCCGAAACAAATGTGAGGATTTTGAAAGCACTGACAGCTTAATATAAATTCTCACTTGGTGGGGCATTGATATAGTATTTCATTGTGCTAGAAGGGCTGTTAACTCAACATATAAGTGTTCGTAATTAATTTTAAATGCCAACTCCTATTCATCGGTCAGGATAATCCGTAAATATCTGGCTAGATAATCCTTAAATATCTTTCCCTAAATATCGGATCAGAGTATCAGCCAAGGAAAAAACATTGGCTGAAGGAATTTGCATCTTCTCTTGATTCAGTTTGTAACCAGACACCATGCCAAACATAGTTGTGAAGTCTTCAAACTTTTGAATGAATGAATCTAAATCAGGAGGATATATCGCTGCATCATTCGCAAAAGCAGTGATGATCTGCTTTCCAATTCTATTAACCCGGGAAATTGATCCAGCTATTTTCCATATAAAAGGTTTCATGTTAAATATATATAACATAGAGGACAGCGAACATCTCTGACAAGTATGAGATGTGATTTGCATCCTTGCTGGAATCTGATAGAAGCTTTCAGATTTCCACTGTTTAAGATTTTAGCAGCTACATTGGTATAAAAACTTTGAAAGTAACTAATGAAGGACATGAGATATTCATCCAGCCCATGGTTGCCCAAAGAAATCCAATCAAATGCTATCTCAGCACCTAATAAAAAAACTGCCAGCGGATCTCAACGTTTGTGCTCTCTTGATCAAGCACATGGTGGTACATGGTGGAATTAGTATGAGTTAGCGGTATCTTTTCCAGGCACCTAGTTGTGCTGGAATAGTGAAATAAGGGCTCCTAGGACAGTAAATTCAAGATTTAGATTTTCAAATTCATGTTCAGACCATTGCTCAATAGGGAAATTGGTTGAAACAACAATCTAACAGGTCATTAAAAAAAAAGAAAAAATTATAACCATAAATACTGTATTTAAACTTAGCAGGATTTTCCCTATTTCCCCAATTTACACTAACATTTTATGATATAACGGTGCAACAGAATCAAACAGCACTTTATATATGTCCCCCACTATTGAAACAGGGCCATAAGTCTAGGAAGAGGGCATGTCTCGTATTGCTTTATGTAAGAAGGTGCCCTCTTTTTGCATGGTTCCCCCACTTTTTGCTAAACTGCTGATGTACTTTGACTGGGTGTGCCCTGGGCTCCTGCCAAACATATACCTAGGGCCTATGTTCTTTCCCTAAAACTGCATTGAAAACAAAACCCAATTGGCACTCTTTGGCCACAGGGCAGTCCCTTGTAAATGGCACCACAGGTACCAAGGGCGCTGTGGCCAGGGAAGGCATCTAAGGGCTGTAGCACTTATTGTGCCACCCTTGGACGCCCTGTACCTTTAAACACACACACACACACAGTGCCTTTGCAGGCTGCATGTTTTGGTGCAGAACAAAAGAGTCGACATGGCACACATCCCTGTGTGCCATGCCTACAACCCACTTCGCCAGCATAGATCAGCCACCCCTCTAGCTGGGTGCACTACACCAGTGGTGAGGGTGCAGGTGCTTGAGCCCTGTAGCCCTCCAGTGTCTAAGCCAATTTTCAGACATTGTAAGTGCCATTAAGAGTATGTGGTGCTGGGAGTTTGTCATTACGAACTCCACAGGACCATCATGGCTTTACTGAAAACTGGGAAGTTTGGTATAAACTTCTCAGCACATTATACCCACACCGATGCCAGTGTGGGATTTAATGAAAAATGCACACAGAGGGCATCTTAGAGATGCCAACTGAAAAACGATCTAACACTAGTGTCCAGGCTGAGTGGCTGTTTACCGGCTGCAACCACCAGACATGTTTCTGGACTACTGGGTCGAGGGCCTGCTGCTCTCGGGGGTCTGAAACAATGCACATCCTGGGACGAGGTGCCAAGCTTCCTCCCCAAGGATGGGCAGGGTCCAAGAAGGGGAAGCTTCGAAGGCTTTCCGCCTTTGTGAGCTTCCCCAGGCCTTTTGCTGCTTCCAGCAATTGGTCCGCACCGGTTCTGACCCCCACTTTGGGTAGGAGAATCAGCGGGGAAATCAGTCCCCACCATTGTGCAGATGGGAGGGGACCCAGCGAACCTGAGTCAGGCATATGCTCCACTCCCATTGGAGAGTGGCATAATAAGGGGTGTACCCGCTCCAAGGAAGGGACCCATTGGTCACAACCTTTTACTTACCTGTAACACCCATAAATTTAGTATTTAGGGGCACCCCTGAACCTTGCCTCCTCAGAGAAGAATCGACTAAGAAGAAAAGAATAAGTAACGAAGAAGCCGTGCCCAGCTAAGAAAGGGCAGACGCTCACTGACTTGACCTCAGCCCTACCGGCCTGTCCCTAACTCGAAACTGTAGAAGGGAAACTCCGGTGTATCCTGCAGCCAGCAACCTCAAGAACCCGAGGACCTGCCCTGCCTTCCACAGGAAAGACTGTCTCCCGTGAGCACCGGATTTGTTCACCAACAGACTTCGGCTCTGGCCAAATCCGCAAGACTACACCACTCAGCACCCGACGCCCACGCCCAGAGTTCGAGTGGCCCAACACTACGAGGATGTCTCCCCGGCGATCCTGATCGGAGATCTGGCGATCTCTGACCTGCCTCAAATCTCCCAGTGACGCATGCAGCCTCTTTCTGGAGGGTGCCCCCGACCTGAACTGGTAAGGAAAACCCAACGCCTGAAGACACCCATGCACCCGAAGCCCCACAGCCTTGGGTGGCCAAACCGACAGTGTCCCTGCATCCCAACTTTCCTCTCCAACCAGTGGTCACCTCTAGAAGATCTGCGTTCCAGAGCCTGCAGTCTTTGTTGAAACCAGAGAATCCCTATTGAAAACAACAGGACACCGATGCCAAACCAGCACCCTGCACCCAGCCACCCCTGTGCCGCTGGGGGTGCACTTTGTATGCTAAACCGGAACCCATTTGCCCTGAGCCTAACACCAGGTGCTTTGATCCCTCAACCCATTGGACTGCTCATAAGCAGCCACCAACCAGAGGCCCCCTATCCCCAATTGGAACATTGGGCCTCAGCACTCTGCACCTGGCCACCCTAGTGCCGCTGAGGGTGTTTTGAGAGTGCACCCTTGACCCTGGGGGGAACCCTTGTTCTAACTGCAGAAACTCAACCCCAAAGACAGAATACTTACCTGGTAACCGATAACTTTAATTATCTCAATAGGAATACATGGACTGTTTTTTCTCAGAAAATGTTCTAAGTGTGGAGTTGATTTGTATGGAAACCTGAAAAACTACAACTGTGCAAAACTGATTTTACTTACCTTTTCTCTAATGAATGTCCCAGTTTGATAGCTAGGCACATCACACTGAGTAGAAAAAGTAACTTAAAAAGTAAACTAAAAAGTAATCTGTACAGTAACTTTGAATCTTTGACTTACCTGTATTTCAAACCACAGCATTTGAAATTGCATTTCACTTACCTGTGCGAGGCTTGGTTCTAGAAACAAAATGACTTAATATTTTTATACAAACACAATTGGTCTGAGTTCATTCTTTGAGTGTGTGCCATCATTTGCTGACTGAGTACAACAAATGCTTAACACTACCCTCTGATAAAGCCTTTCTGCTCGCCCACACTACCACAAATAAAGTAAGGTGCTATCTACTTTTACCTCCGCTTACATTTGGAGTTCCACTGTACTCTGTGCACACTATACCAAATTTTGGTATAGTATATACAGAGCCTCCTACACTTTAATGTCTTCTAAAGTGACAACTTGAATAATAAGGCCTCATTGGTAAGACAAAATAGTAAAAAGTTTTTCACCTGTTTAAATTATTGATCCCAATCTCACTATCTTCAAGGCTCTCTTTCTATACAAGGGAAGAGCACTGTGTAAAAACATGGACAATCTCTTCGGAGTTGTATTTAATTTGTGATATTCCATCGCAGATTGCAATAATCACTTTTTGAGCCTCTTGGTCTTTGAGAAAATGAATAAGAATTCTGCCTGAAATTTAATTGCTTAAATGTTTTTTTATTTTTGTGCCGGTTTATCTATTCTAGCGAAATACAGCGCTCGCATATGAACACTAATAGTAGATAGTAGTTAATATAAATCATTGTTAGAATATATACCTGCAGATATTAATTTAGAATGTCCTTGAATCAAACAATTCCAACTTTCCAACTTGCTAATTCAATTGTGATTTTGTGAAAGACTAGCATCATCACGATTTGGGGCATAAAGGCAACACATAGTAACTGAATGTGTCCTATTACCCATATCCTTTCAAGACCTATCTTAGATTTCACTTTTTGCACAGGCTTAACAATCCCAAGCACAATCCTGCACCCTGCTAGTTATGTAGAAGTAGGAAGATGCTACTTTACACCCAGAGACTAGAATTGTTAATGCTCCCTCTTTGAGAAGGAGTCTGTTACAAAGAGTGTCCTAAGAAAATATTTTAAGTTCCTCCGTCACCCAACATTGTTTAGATGTTTCATTTAAGCTCATCACATTCCAAGTACATACTTTCATAACATTTTAGTAAAGGGGTGATGATATATATTTTACTGCAGATCAGTGATTAATGGATCCTTCTTTTCCCCTCATCTTTTTATGTGTCCGTACCCTGCCCTACCTCCCACCAGTTGCCCTTTCCCAACCTCAGCCCTTCTCTTCCCCACCTGAACACAGTGGATACGTCCCCTGGAAGTTCTCAGGCCACAACAGCTACTAAGCCCATCTCTTTATTAGTGAAAATATAGAGTATGTTACCATTTATTTTTATTTAAAAATCTAAAATGTTTTGCTTAAATTGTAACTTAAATCAATTGTACAGTTGAGCTCAGGGTTTGGTTCTGAGACAAGAGCCACACTGGACAGAGGATAGGGATGAGTGACTATTTCAGCCGCATACTGGCTGCATCAGTGAATAAGCCAAGAACACATACCTTGCATAGAGAAAGACCAGAGAACATAAAAACAAGATAAAACAAGCAAGAAGGATGCTCTTGCTGTGTACAGTGAAAGGGAGGGCCAAAAAGCAGGTTGGAGGAGAGTGGGAAGGGCCTGCAAGACAGGGACTATTGGAGATTCACAGTGAGACTATATAGCTGCACTGAGGGATGAACTTGGGGGATCATGGATCTAGCACAGCCTAAGCAAAAAGGGGACAGATGGGAGACTGCAATGTCCATATACATTTGAGCCATGGAGGACTTGAATGGGAGTTGTAGCAATGAAGCAGCGCAGCAGAAACACAAGGAGGGATCCAAAGAATGGAACATGGAAACACAAACCAAGTTAGTAGAAAGTGGTGAATCAAGAAACCAGGAACATGTAGACAGCAGGAATCAACAGAGAGGTAGGGTTGTAGCAGAAAACCCCAGAGAAACAGTAAGTGCAGTGTCAAGGTCTAGCATTCAAATACCAAGCTCGTAGAGTAAAGAAAGCTGGCAGAAAAGTGACAAAAATGCAATATGCAGACTATGGAGAGCAGGAAAGCAGCCAAGTGTGAAAGGTAAGAAAATCTCAGGACACATTGAGAGCATACAGGAAGAGGCCATAACTAATACTTGTAGCCCAGGGATATGGGGTAGAGTAGAAGAGGCAGATACCGTAAACTGTTAAGAAGGCTCAGTCAGTGGACTATGGTATGCCAACGATATGTGGTGTAATCTAGAATACAGTATAATACAATGGCATTTACACAGCGCACAGCTACTCCTGAAGGAGAGTCCCGGTGCCAATAGCACGACCACCCTGGAAAACAACACCGACCTAAGCATTAAACAGGTGAGTCTTCAAGCCTTTCCTAAAGATCCTTTCCAAGGGAGCAAAATCAAGGATGGACGGAAGCAAATTCCAGAGTTTTGCCGTAAGAAAGGTAAAGAATCTTCCCACCAAGCCTAGCCCTGTGGAGTCTTAGGAGGTGAAGAAACCTCTGGGAATAAGACCCGAAGGTTCTGCTCTGACGAAAGGCCTTGAGTCTGCATTGCAATTACTGAATTTGATATGGCTGATTACAGGGAGCCAGTGCAACTGGCGAAGGTGAGCAGACACAGATTGATCTATCGGGACATTAAGAAGGCGCGGCATTTTGGATAATTTCCTGCCGTTGCCCAAGGTAAAGCTGGCAAAAGGAGGTAAAAACTGTTTGCGTAGTCCAATTTAGAAGTGAAAATGGTCTTATGGGATGCAGCAATGGTCTTATGGGATGCAGCATACTTCTTAGGGAGTTCAGCAAAACAAAGCAGCGTCGGCTTTGAACTGTGGTTCAAAATACAGAGCTGAATCGAATTTGACACCTACATTTCTGACACAGACAGAGAGGGAGGGAGAAACCCCTAACTCAGATGGCCACCAGCTGAGAGAGTCGGAATTTAGTTTAAGATAGCATTCGCCCAGCCAGTCGCCTAGTGCCTTGGGCCAGTTCTAGGAGGACTTATGGGCGTCAGGTGCCTCATCCTGGAATGGGAGAAGAAGCTGCGTGTCATCAGTGTCATCAGGGTATAAAATTACCTTTAGACCCCATTATTCAACCAGCTTAGCCATGGGTTCCAGGTAGTCACAAAAAGCGTGGGGCTCAGGGCGAAGCCCAGAGGCAGCCAGTTCTTGAGAGGTCTGGGGTCTAAGAAAAAGGGAATAAGAAACACTGTCTGGGATCTATCCTCCGAATACAATTTGATCCGGGCCAGCGCACTCCTTTAAATTCTTATCCAAGTGCTGTAACCTGGTCGAAAGCCAGACAGCGTGACTTGGTGGAGGGCATTAGATTCCAGGAACAGGCAGATCTGTTTATTGACTGCCTTCTCCAACATCTTGACTGCAGGAGGAAGGAGGGGAAGAAGTCTAAAATAACAGTAACTTTGGATCTGCATTAGTTTTTTTTTTAGCAGAGGAAGTGGGAGGGCCTGTTTCCACATCTTTGGAACAGTAGTAGACTCCAAGGAGGCGTTCAGTAATTTACTGAGAATAGGCTTGACAACTGGAAAGACTGACTTCAGAATGTCGGGGGGCAATAGTCCTGGGGTGAGCCGGACTAACAGTTAGCCAAAAGCATGGGCGATTCCTCTGGTGAGATAGGCTCGAAATCCCGTAACACGCTGTAAGAGGCATCTTCTCTACAGTAACGTCCGTTGCACGCTGGTTGGGAAACTGATCATAAATTGTTTTAATTTTGTTCACAATTAAATAAGCAAGCTCCTCACACAGGTGAGCAGAGGGTGTTAGAAAGTTCTGCACCACCCCTAGGGAGAAAAATGCCTTTACAATGCTAAAGAGAACCTGAGGTTCATTAGCAGCAGCATAAGTGGAAGATGCAATAAACACTGAGCTCTACAGGAGGCTTTACGAAAGCTGGCTAATGCCTTTTTATAGAATGATTTAGTGTTCCTGTCATATACAGAACGCCACATGTGTTCCAGCTGCTTACAGTGTACCTTCTCCTCACTTAAGGTGTCCGTAAACCAATGAGTGGATGGCTGAGAATGGCTCTGGGACACAGATTTCACCAGGACAACAAGATCTAGGGCTTCAGAGAATCAATTGTCCACCAGTTCCAGATCTCGGTCAACAGGGCCAGTGGGAGTTAAAGGGATTGCCAGTTAAGCTTCCCCTACCCGAGCTGGAACATATACCGCCATGGTCTACCAAAATTCTGACGAGGGCTTGCCGTTTTAAAGAGCTGATTAGTAGCATCAGATCAGAAATAGCTTTATTCGATTTATAAGTAAATCATAAACGCACAGAAGTAAAATACAAATTTACATTAAAAAGCAATTTTAACATTTATTGCTGATCTAAAATACATCAATTTTGCATGGTCTTGCCTCAAAATGTCAATTACACATAGATTTCCTATACTTAATGATTTTTTTTTTTTTTTTAAAGGGCTACATGTATTGCAATCAGTTCATTTTCCAATTTTCGGACCATTAAGAATGCTACACGACATGGTCTTAAACCTGAGATTTTTAAAATAGGTAAAATAAACCTTTTTCTAGGGTTGGAGCAAAACTTGCAGATTAAAAGAATATGGAGCATGGATTGTCTTGACACATCGTCACAGGGGCAGGGATCCACATTTCAAGACCAGTCATTTATGGTAGGAAAGCTAACAAGCCTATGGAGAATCCCCAAGCGGAACCGTGTCAATAACATACGATCAAAACTTCCTAACACTTGGACCAGATATGGTTGAATGTCCAAACATGATAGCATCAACTGATTTTCCATAACAGTAGGTTTCGCACTCTCACTAAACCATCTTTTTGATGGGAGAAATGCAAGATATTCAGCTTTCAATACCTTTCTAGAAATGGTTCCCATGGTGTCAGGCCTATCAAAATATTCAGATTGGCCCATTTCACTCGTTATTTGCTTAATATACCTAAACCAGGGAATAAAAGAAGCTTTGTCCAGTCTTAAGCAATCTTTAATAATGTCACGATTAAAACTGGTCTCATCTGTCACCCAGACCTTATGCCATAACATGATAGGCTCAACTTTGGCCAGATTTGTTACAAATGGTAGGCCAAGCTCCGAGTGGCAAATGTAGTTAGCAGTAGAACCTGGAACCGTTAGCAAATATCGTAAGAAAACATTTTCAGTCACTTGTAATTGTTGCACATCAGAAAAGCCCCATATTCCTACACCATACAAGGCTGTCGTGAGACACTTTGATTTATAAATAAGTAATAATTCGGGCACAGGTCTACAACCTAATTTTCTGGTGAAATTTATCACAGCACCCGCAGCTATAGAATACGACAACTTCCTAGCAAGAACTGCAGGTGACCAGGACCCCTTGTTATCAAAGTTAATCCCTGAATATGAGAACCTTTTAGTGCTGTCAATTTTTATATTATCAACAAAAATGTTGCAGTCCTTAACATTCTTCTTCCCATACTTTATAGAATAGGTTTTAGAAACATTAACTTTCAAACCTCTGGATTGAATAAAAGAGGCAAAACTATTAACTCTTTGCAGACCTAATGGGGTTCTTGCCATTAAAATTGCATCATCTGCACATAATAAAACCGGTACTGGGCAATTATTAATACTCGGAAGGTCCTGACAATGTTCTGTTAAAAACTGGCCGAGGCCATTAATAAGTAAAAAGAAAAGGAGCGAGCACACAGCCTCGTCTCACTCCTTTACTAATTGGGAACTTGGCAGTGCACTCACCTACTTTTCCGAACTGGACTCTCGCCCCTCCATCTTTGTATAATTCTCTCATAAAATGTATGAGTGGAAGGTCTATTCCCAGCTCTTCAAGAATGTCCCACAACCTATTATGCTTCACACAGTCAAAAGCTGAGCTAAGGTCCACAAATACCATATAAAGCCATTCCTCCTTAGCCTGTGTATATTTACTTATTATAAGACTTAGGTTTAACCCCTGTTCGATGGTTCCAAGACCTGTTTGAAACCCATACTGAAATTTTGATAGGACGGCAGCATCATCTGCCCAGTTTTGAAGCTTATTTAAGACAATCCGTCCTACCACCTTGAGGAGTGAATCCAACAAGGATATTGGACTATAACAAACTGGGTCGTTTTGATCCCCTTTTTATAAAATTGAGATCAATATTGACTCGGACCATGAGGGGATCAGACCTTGCTGACAACAAGTGTCAAGAACGGTGGTTAATAAAGGGGCCCATAAGGAGAGATTAGATTTGTACACGTCTACAGGGACTCCATCTGGTCCTGGAGCTTTTCCCGGTCCTCCAGCATTAATGGCATATACTACCTCTTCTAACGATAAACTTATAGCTAGCGGGAGCAATGGGACCTGTGCGTTTCTCGTAACATCAGATATTTCTGAAACTGAATCACCTTCTGTCTGGACCTTATTATCGTCACTATATAGGGTGGTAAAATGTTGCACCCAACTATCCTCGCTTATTGCATTTACTACTAAGGGAGTATGATTTGGACCCAGAAAGGGAGCATTAACTGTTTCCCTGAAACCAAGGTTATCTCTCCTTAGGCAAGCATCATGCAATGCCTGCCAAGCGTCCTCCCTTAATTTCTCCTTTTGTATTTTAAGTGCACACCTGTACATACTTCTAGCCTGTTTAATTTCAGCAGGGCTTCTTTCCATGTGTAATACTTTCTTCAGATTTGAATAGGCCTTTGTACAAGACTGATCAAACCAGCCCCGGGTCTTACGCTCTTTCTGAGCAGATTACACTCCTAATACATTTTTGATCCCACTCGTTATATGGCAAAAGGCATTTATAACAACATCCTTCCTCACCACCTTGCTTAGAAAAACTGCAAAGTCCTCTTTACATAAGACTAGAAGTTCCATAAAAGCGGTTGAGTCAACCTTATTCCAGCTCAAAGAGTATCCATTCATACTGGTAAGGTTGATGTCAAAATCATATTGGGCTGCGGCCTCCATCTTACCTTTGGTAGGTCTTGCCAGATCAAAGTCAAGACTTATTGGATAATGGTCGCTCATAACATTAGAATGAGTTGTAAAGTTATGTACCTTTGTGGTAGATCTATTTGAAGCCAAAATAAAATCTATTATGGAATGACAGCCTCTACCATTATATGTAGGTTTAAAGGGTATTGGCGGTATACACACATTAGAGAAACCCATATCAAACTGGGAGGTAATTAGATTCAGCAGGTCCCCTGCCATGGAATGTATAAATGTGCCTGTTCGTCTTTCCCATCATAGGATACCCCACAAATACCACATCCAGTCTTTTGACACAGAACATGATTAAAATCCCCACCCCATAGCATACATAAATCATGCAGCATATCATCCTGAATTTTGCTAAGCTCTTTTTGCAAGTTCTTCAAAACAATAACTATATGCTCTTTAGGGTTGTTGTTATAGAAATTTATCAAAGCCACACCAAACTTTTTTCCCACTTGGAATAATAAAATCATAAAGGGAAGTAAGAAGTGGTCAAACCATTATAATTCAACGGCTGGCCTCACACGGATACTCAGAGAATGTGAGAAAAATCAGGTCCAATGTGTGTCCGCAATGTAAGTGGGATCGTTTAAAGGTTGTTATAAGTTGAAATCCTCCAGGGTAATTACAAACAGTGATGCATTAGGACAGTTTGCAACATCGATGTGTAGGTTAAAATCACCAAGACTAATTAGTTGGAATGCATAATAAAGAGTAGGCCCAGAAGGTCTGAAAGCCACTCGAGGTCTATACAGTAAAACTCCGGTCAAGGTAGTAGCCGGATTCAACGAGATAGAAATTTAAGACCTTTATTGCGATCGCAGGCCGTCAACTTAGAGGTAGTGAAAACTGTAGTGTCTCTGCAAACGACTGATTCCCCACACCCTTACGATCAGTTCTGTTGCTAAATTGAATAGAGAAACACTGCGAAATAGCTAAAGCAAAGAGGATTCAGAGAGTCATGTCTCAGTCAGAAATTAATGGTCAAGTTTATTCTCTGCAAGAAGACAGTGTATGTTGAATGAGCGTTTCGGAAGTGAATCTTCTAGTCATGATGAAACTGAAAGAAAGCAAATTCCATATTCCATCCTTGTGAGGTCTGTAAATGGAGTACGAGTAAGAATTTGTGGTATTTTATATACAGAACTTGGAGACAGAAGAAGTGCTATATGAAACACTGGCATTGTGAATTAAGGGATCAGGCCCAGGAAAAGGGCACGGAGAACAAGAGCTAATTCTGTAGGAAACATTTAAACAGATGAGCTAGTACCCATCTGGATGGGAAAGACAGGTCAAATGGGGGAACAAAGTGGAGGAGGATTGATTGGGGTGAGGGCAAGCGAGAAGCACTGTAAGGTTGGAACAGCACTACATAGCTCCCCATCTCTCACTGGATAAATTTGTGTATTTACAACGTCCCACAGGAATTTTTCTCTCTCTGGGACTAGGGTGTAAGATCAGGCTTTTGGGCAATAAACTCAAGCAAAGAGTTCCCAGATCAATTATAGGTCACCAAACATAGCACATCTCTGATGTGAACTGTTGTGGCCTCTATGAACGGTTGAGAGCCCAAGCTACTTTTATCATAGTTGCTGCTAATAAGCAACATAAATAAAGTACTTCATATGGAATCTGAAGTAATGGACTTTGTGGCTACAATAGGAGCAGTAGGGCAATGACTACTTGTCCCACGAACTACACAGAAATTAAAAAATGTTTTGTGCCCAATGGAATCCTCATGGTGAGATACTCTGGTGATACGAATTCCACACCACTGAATAGCACGGCCAATACAGGCTTTAATTTTGGAATGTGAAGGTAACTACTTAGTCCAAGCAAGTTATGTTATTTACTTGTGGTACATTTCTGGTGCATACTTAATCTTTCTACAGATTCCTCACCCTAATATTCTCCAGGATTCAGAATGGTCTAGAAAAGCTTTTCCCAGCAGCAGCTATCCAGCTCCACCAGGTGGATGCCATTCACCTTCAGCTGGGACTTGGCTGAACATACTATTACCAGCATTTAAAAAGTAGCAACTTGTAGAATGTCACTTCCTGATTCGTTATTCGTGCCCCAGCAAGGTGTGCCGAACACAGTTATAGCATGGGCTTTTATCATATAAAACGAGAATAATTCCCTTTTCATAAAAAAAGAGGCAGCATTTATGTATATAATAACACGGCAAACCTTATGGAAGACTTCTGTGATCTGATGTGTACAAAACTATGCAAATCAGAAAATAATTCTTAACTATGCAAAAAAACTGAAAAACATCCAGGTTACTGAATTAAGGACAATGGTACTTAATGGACTCAAAAAACGTCTTAAAGTAAAACTCAATAAGAACCAAATCTACACATAGATTGTCCTTTATTATTTAAAAAAATGTCTGTTGTGCTATACTTAAAAAGACCTTCACGGTATCTCACACATATGATAAAGTGCAAATGTATCAATTAACAAATTATGTAAACATGATCACATATACATAAACAACATGATCATAATATATATCATTCATTTTTTAAAAAACAATATACTAGCAAAATGTTAAAAACTCATAACATTTATCAAACAACTGTCGACTCGACGTTTCGGTGAATAGTAGATGATTCGTCACCTTCTTCAGGGCAAGTATTATCTAGACATCACTACGAGACAAAAAAAAAATATTAAAATACAAAAAGTCAATTCCAATGTCAAAAAATATAATTTAACAATCACGTAGTGGGTCGTAATAAACACTCTAAACATCATCCAAGAAATACATCCCAATAGGTTATGCCGGTTATACATAAATGGGCTATATATCAAAATTTGTTATGAAGGAATGAACCAGGTTTAACCAACCAAAATCATAGGAAATATGAATAACATACCTATCAGAAATAGGCACATATAGGGCAGTGAGACTGTTACCCAACGTGTAGAGTAACTGTTGCAAAGTCATCCTGTGCCCTGGGCACCCCCCCAACTTTTTGCTGACTGGTACTGGTGGTAACTGACTGACCTGGGCTCTGCCTAACCGGGCCCAGGGGCAGCGCTATGCTGAAAGAGACACTTAGAATACAGTGAAAACACCTACATACACTAAGGTACACTATGGGTTGGGGTACCCCTGTGATTGGCATGACCTACCCTATCAGACCCTAGTACATAATAGGGCATCACAGTTTAGAGGCCAGCAGCCTTTTCTGCAATTGCATGTGTGCACTGATGAAGCCTTTTTAAAAAGTGGCTCTGTGCTACAGGACTGCTTTTAAAAAGTAAATTGTACCAGAACTCGGCTTTCGTGTTTGGGCCACTTAAAAATGGTTACCCTACACTGTTAGGGCACATTAGGTACCACCAGGGTCTCCCCTAGGTGTCCCAGGGTTGGGGGGGGGGGGGTCAGGAATCTATAAGGTGGACCCTGGGTAAAGTGAAATTGCGAATTATCAGCCAGGAGATTGTTCTTAAATCTTGAGCTATTTTTTCTGATCGTGGCACTTTAGATCATTTATTTGGCCACGAAGATATACGTTTCCGATCGTTTTATTTGGGTCCAGAAATCAGCCCGTATAGCTCTAAAATACATTCTCTAGATGGCCGCCAAATTATGCTGCAGTAGATGGACAGCCATACAGTGCGTGCTAGTAACGTCCATCTATATCTACAAGATGGCTACTACGATTTCCCCGCGTTTTGGATATATCTGGGGACTTGAGCCACATTATTCGATTACGACACTTTATATAATCGATATGGCCGCTAAAATATTCTGTTTAGTTTTTAATCTGAATTTGGGGTATAGCATTTAGCCCGTTCAGTTTTAGAACACACTATAAAGATGTCCACCAAGGTATGTTGTAGAAGTGGGACAACTATAAACTATGTGCTAGCAACGTCTAACTATACCTCAAAGATGGCCGCCACAATATCTCCCAGTTAGGCTACAACCTGCTGTCTATGGTTTTACTTTCGGGTATAAATTAACTTCACTAACAGGCGGGAACGTTTTAGCCGATCTACGTACAAGAAACTGGCAGCAATACGAACGGTCGCTTTCACCGGAGGGGTAAGTGAGGTTATGTCCTCTCGCGTGTTGGTTCAGTTATTCCACAAGTATGTACATCCAGGATCAAGTTAGGAGGCTGCATATTTCAACTAGTGGTTTGTGCAGATTGACCTAATTTTGGCTTTTTCAATGCTTTGTTTGAATCAAAAAGGCTCATTATTGGTTGTTTGTACCATTGAGGGCCTTGACTAGATTTGTAATTGTACATTTTAGTTATGTAAAGGGATATTTGTTTTATGTGTTTACTTTTTAATTGATAGGGCGCCTAAATAGAGGTCCACAGACTGGCGAAATCTCATATTCAGCCTGTTTATATTTGTTGTAGAGTTCAATTATAACTTGCATCCTTTTAAATCAATTGAGACGATTGAAGACATCGAAGAGGTTGATATTTACTAAATCCTACTGGTGTGTCATGAAGGTGAGATGGCATACCTACTAGATATTTCATCCCCAAAAGATTGTTTTACATTAGACTCATTGTACCTTCAGTATCCATAGGTTCCTTGAGCCAAGGAGCACTCGTTGCATGCCTTGCTTATTCCCGCACCTTTTAAGTGGTAAATAGACTCAAATATTGCCTGGGCTATTTAATTGAAGGTGAGATTTTGTCCTACTTTAAGCCTTTGCTTTTAAGAAGGGGCTTTATGTCTTTTTAATATATTCTTTCTTATCTATAGGTGTTTTAAGACCATCAAGTCCTAACCTCTATAGGTACTTCCGTTATTCATTTCAATCAACATCTATGATCTTTTCAGGATTAACCACAGTAGGTGATATTTATGTATTTTTACAGATCTACATTTACAACTTATGCCATTTGATACAGTGTAACCAAGCACGTATTTTTTGTAGATCTTTTTCCTAGGACTTCCTCTGTTGAAGAAAGCTACTGGTAGGCTCTGATTTGTGTAACGTTACTCTACATGTTAGGCGACAGTTTCTCTGCCCTATATGTGCCTATTTCTGATAGGTAAGTTATCATTCATACTTCCTATGATTCTGGTTGGTTAAACCTGGTTCACTCCTTTAGAATACATTTTGTAATATAGGCCATTGTATGTATAACCAGCGTCACCTAATGGGATGTATTTTGTGAATGATATTCAGAGTGTTTATATGTTATATATTACGAACCACTAGGAGATTGTTAAATTATATTTTTTGACAATGAAATAGACTTTTTGGATTTTAATATATATATAGTTTTTCTTTCACAGTGATGTCTAGATAATACTTGTCCTGAAGGTGACAAATCATTTACTATTTACCGAAACGCTGCGTCAACAGTTGTTTGATAAATTTAATGAGTTAACATTTTGCAAGTATATTGTTTTTAACTATATGAATAATATATATTATGATCATATTTTTTATGTATATGTGATAATGTTTACCTCATTTAATTGATACATTTGCACTTTATCATATGTGTGAGATACAGTGAAGGTATTTTTAAATACAGCAGAACAGATTTTTAAAAATAATAAAGCACACTATATGTGTCGATTAGGTTCCTATTGAGTTTTACTTTAGGACTGTTTTTGAGTCAATTAAGTATCATTGTCCTTAATTCAGTAACCTGGATGTTTTTTCAGTTTTTTTGTATAGTTAAGAATAACTTTCTTCTTTGCATGGTTTTGCACACATCATATCACAGAAGTCTTCTATAAGGTTTGCCGTGTTATAACATACATAAATGCTGCTTTTTTATGAAAAGGGAACTATTGTTCTTGCTTTTCACGTACCCGTCCCTTTTCTGAGTATTAGGGTGACTCTTTTAAGTTTTCACATACTTTTATTACATAAGGCACTGACTCGCAATGGAAGAAGGGAATGGTGAGGAATCTGCAGGAAGATTATGTATCCGCTAGAAATACTACTCAATGAGAATCACAGCTTCAGAAAGTGGGAATGGGTAATGCCAATTAGCCAAGGAAGCCATGCAGCACAGCCTTGACAAGTTATCTTTCACTGCATGTCAAGGCTGTGGGTCAGTATTAATTTATTTATTTGCTGAGTTTTATATAGCGCTGCCAGACCCGAAGGTATCCGAGTGCTTTATAACATGGGGAAAAACACACAATTTAGCAGTAGTACAAATAGATTCCTGGCGCAACGGAAGTCTCGGTGCGCTGAGCAGCATTGAATGCATGGAAGACACAGAATGATGCTATAATGAGCACGCTAAACAACATTGAGGGCAAATAAGACATGGAATGACCCACTAGTAAGCACATAGACTCGAGCCGTGCCTCCTTTAGGGAGGGGGGGATGGAGGGACGAGTCCAGAGGGGGATGAGGTAGAAGTCTTAATGACGTTTGTGTCGTACAGCTTGAGCGTTTTGGCAACAGCTTTCCCTTCGGTTGAGGAAGAGGTCTTTGAGCTGTATTTTGAATTGTATGAAGGAGGGGGTAGTCCTGACATAGACTGGGATGGAGTTCCAGATTTTGGCCGCGTTTCCAGAGAAGGAACGGGAAGCGTTTTTTTGTCTGCAGGTTTTTGGAGGTATGAGGAGTAGAGTATTGGTGCTCCTGAGGCTCCTTGTCTGGCCGGCCTTCTTGGGTTTGGAGGCCAGGTAAGCGGGTTTCCCTGTGTGCAAGGCTTTATGCGTGAGGCAGGCTGGTCTGTAGTTGGCACACATTTCAACTGGGAACCATTTTAGCTCTCTGAGTGCAGGCGAGATGTGATCACATTTCTTTACTCCAGTGACCATTCTGGCTGCTGCATTGAGAGTTGTTCTGAGGGGAGCTAAGTGGGATTTTGCCGTACCTGTGAGGAAAGCATTCCCGTAGTCTAGTCTCGACAGCACCAGGGATTGAGTAGCTTATTTGAGGTCGTTGGGCGGGATGAATGGTTTTATTTTGTTGAGTAGGTTCAGGTTGAGGAAGGCGCTGTGGTTTATCAAGCGCATGGAATGATTACCACATGGCAACCTAGATAATGTCAGCGACTAAAATGCCTCTGTTGACAGCCGTGGATGCTGCAATGCCCCTTATGGAGATGTCATGAGTGCCCTCCACAGGGTCTTTCCTGGACAAAGTGTAGCATTTCTAAATGCATAGGGTGATCCAATGCGTAAAGGTATGCTTGGTTACAGACTTGCTTTTTGGGCAAAGCCCACAAAGAGCTGATCATACTCTTTGTCCTGCCTAGTACATCGGCTCAAGAAGAGATGCCATTAAAAAGCCAAATCAAGATTGAAATTCCAGTGAGGAACAAATGGAGAGGAAGGAAACAAGTAGAGCAAAGCCAAGAAAATCTGCCACCAAAGGTTACCTAAATGTGATGGCAGATCAGGGAGACACATGAAAGCTGACTGGGGAGTCAGAAAGCCTTTGTCTGCAGACACTGCCGAACCCCTGCTGTGCAAAAGACAGCACAAAATGCAGGTTGTACGGAAAACTTGAAGCACGGAAACTGGAACACTTAAAATCTTAAATGACATTCACCACATGCTGGCAATTGGAGAAGCTTGCCTTGTCATCTTTCTTGATTTTACTGCCAGCGATCAAGATGATTGACCACAACTGCTCATAAGTGTCACTGAACCCACATGAGTTTTTGGATGGTTTTCGTTGTTCCAGACAAACCAATTCCAACTGGTGATAAAGGGCAACAACGCCTCTGACCCCATACATGTCACATGTGGGGTTATTCAGGGATCTATCATTGGGCCCATGTTATTCACATTGTAAATGGAGCTGCTAGAGCTCCTGATGGAGGATGGAGGGGTTGCGATTACCCAAATGTACATAAAAATATCCTCACCACATTACACTTTTGCTATCCAAAATGGACTAAAAAACACCACAACTTAATGTCTGTGAACTTCCTCATGTTACATGATGAAGAAAAAAACTGAAGAACTTCTCACCAGACGCCCGAGTGATCCCAAATATAAAATGTATGAGCTACCCAATCCCAACATTGATGCTTTTCCACTCATTCCATTAAATGAGGATTGATGTCCATTTATTTACAAGCTCACAAACTGGTCACACCACTACAGGTGGAAAAAACACTCTTCTCTCTTAAAGAAAAGCTTAAAACTCTGCTTCAGGCAAAACAAGTTACTTACCTGTACACTGTGGGTATCATCTTTCATAGATTCACATGCTTTAATCTTTCTCATCATGGTGGGAGTCCCATGGTAACAGTATGAAGCAGTGCTAAAAGCTTAGCATTACTCTCCATTGTAAAAACAAAAAATATATTGTTAGCCTATTCACATTGTTCTAAAGCATCAACATTTCAACCAATCAGAGCTCAGACCCAGATGCCCTCAACCCAAAGAGAGTCACCATCCCTCAGATTGAGCACAAGTGTAAGATCTGAAATGGTGAGCCGTAACGGGGAGGAAGGAGGGTCGCTGTGAATCTATAAAGAATATCAATACTTAAGAACCACAGTGCACACCTCACTCGTTTTATTTCTCCAATATTATATCTTTTATAGAATCACATGCTTGAATCAAGCTAGTTAGCAGTATCGTATTGAATATGAAGGTGATTAAGGCGAAACCATCCCACCGTGACATTTACTCTAAAGGAAGAGAAGAAATAAGCATTTTGAAAAGCAAATAAAAGTATAGATGAAGAAATAATCACAATAACTGAAATTTTCAAGAGAAGACATTAGAAACAATTGTATATATAAATATATATACATACATACACAAAGAAGAAAAAAGTGCTCCTTCCGGGAATACTCAACCTGTGGAAGGTGACGCGCAAGCCGGCAGAGCGCACCGGTAGTTCAATGAGCAATACCAATTTTATATAGCGCGCATTCTGTCAAAAACAGTGGAAATAGCCATAAAGGGATTTATTGATTCATAAACCCCGCATGACGCGTTTTGACTACATTTGCGGTCTTGTTCACACGCAAACGCAGTCAAAATGCATCACACAGGGTTTATGAATCAATAAATCCCTTTATGCCTAGATCCACTGTGTTTTGCCTGAGTGCGTGCTATATAAAATTGGTATTGCTCATATGCACAAGCTACTTACCTTCGGTAACCATATATCTGTAAGAGACATTAGTTAGTGATGGATTCCTTACCGGTCGGTAGGTGTCGTCGTGCGGCTCTGCATACGTCATTTGCGTCGTAGTCGCAGAGATGACGTCGATGGAGCTACTTAGACGCGCGGACATCAGTTCTCTACACAACTTTCCGCGGCAGGAACGCAGAGCCATGCAAGATACTGACCACTGGTGCATTGAAACTAGGGCCCTGAAAGGGATAACCTTAACCCTAGAAATCAGTTCGCAGAACGGGGAGGATGGGTGAGGCGGTAAGGAATCTATCACTAACTAATGTCTCTTACAGATATATCGTTACCAAAGGTAAGTAACTTGTGCATCTGAAAGAGACCCGTTAGTGATAGATTCCTTACCTTAGAATAGATATCCCAGCAATACCAACCACGGTGGTGGGTCTGCGAACCAAGATCACACCAGAAAGTCGCGGAGAACAGAACGGCCAAAGAATCCGTCTCTCCGGACTTGGCTGTCCAGGCAATAATGCTTAGTAAAAGTGTGCAGCGAGGCCTACGTATATGCCTTACAGATGTCTTGCAGGGGGATACCACGTCCCAATGCAGTAGTAGCAGCTGCTGTCGCCCTGGTAGAATGGACGCGCAATCCTACCAGAGGTTCCTTTTTAGCCAGAGAATAGTAGGCTTTTATACACAAGATGACCCAGCGGGAGATAGTCCTCTTGTGTACAGCCCGGCCTTTCTTGGCGCCTACGTAGCCAACAGAGAGCTGGTCATCCACCCGGAACTGTTGTGTGCAATTGAGGTAAAACGAGAGCGCACGTTTTGGGTCCAGACGGTGGAGCCTCTCTTCTTCTCTGGAAAGGTGCGGAAGCGGAAAGAAAGTGGGCAAGGTGTTAGTTTGCCTGATGTGGAAGGCAGTAACGACCTTTGGCAAGAAGGAAGGATGAGTGCGAACCACACCCTTGTCCGGATGAACAGACAGAAAAGGAGGTTTACAGGAAAGAGCCTGGAGCTCCCTCATGCGCCTGCGGAGGTGATGGCAACCGTTTTCAAAGTTAATAAACGAAGAGGACAATTGTGCAGCAGCTCAAAGGGAGCGCACATCAAATAGGTAAGAACCAGATTCAAGTCCCACTGCGGCATCATAAAAGGAATAGGAGGGAAAAAGTGAGTAATGCCTTTGAGAAATTTATAACAGGGGACTTGAAAAGAGAGGGCTGATCAGGGAGCCTGAGAAAGGCAGACATTGCAGAAAGGAAGCCCTTAATAGTGCCCAGAGCAGAGCTCTGCCAGGCCAAAGATAGAAGGAACAACAGGACTTCTGAAAGAGGGGCAGAAAGGGGATCCACAGCCTTTCTTGTGCACCAAGCCACAAATTTGTTCCACCTGCAGGCGTATACCGAATTAGTAGAGGGATGCCTGGCTGACCGAATGATATCACAGACTTCAGGAGGCAAGTCAAATGGAATCAACTGTCGCCGCTCAATCTCCACGCAAGGAGGTGAAGGCTGGACAGGTTCGGGTGGAGGACCGTCCCCTGTTGGCTGCTGCGACAGAACATCCTCCTGAAGAGGCAGTCGGATCAGGGGATCGACGCTCCTACTGAGTAGCTGGGGATACCAAACTCTTCGAGCCCAGTTTGGGGCCACAAGAATGACTTGGGCCCAGTCGCGCCTGATCTTCTTCAGCACTCTGGGTAGAAGTGGTATAGGCGGAAAGGCGTACAATAGACCGCAACTCCACTCGTGACGAAAAGCTTCACAAGGCGAGTGCTGCCTTGGAAATTCCAACACGCATAACTGCTGACATTGCGCGTCCTCTTCGGTGGCAAATCGATCTAACCAAGGCTCTCCCCACTGTTGAAAGAGACCTTGCGCCACCTCCGAGTGAAGACGCCATTCGTGATCCATAATGCACCTGTGGCTGAGTTCGTCCGCCCTGGCGTTTAAAGAACCTTTCAAGTGTTGAACCACCAAGGAACTGCCTTGACGTTCCAGCCATGTCCAGAGACGCAGAGCCTCCGGATATAGGGTCCACGATCCCACCCCGCCTTGCTTGTTGCAGTACCACATGGCGGTGGTGTTGTCTGTGAACACCTGCACTACTCTACCCTTGACAGAGGGAAGGAATGCCTTCAGTGCAAGTAGGATCGCCCGGAGCTCCAGAAGGTTGATATGGAGCCTGGACTCCGCCAGAGACCAGAGGCCTCTGATTCCCGCCTCTCCCATGTGGCCGCCCTTCCAAGGAGGGACGCATCTGTCACCACTGTGTGCTCCAGTTGGGAAAGGGAGAGTGATCTGCCGCTGACCCAATGCTGGTTGATGAGCCACCACTGCAACTGTTGTGCAGTGCTTTCCGAGATTTAGACCCTGATGCCCTGATGCATATGACATTTGGCCACTCGCTTTGGTTTCTACGTCCGTTGCTGTCCCTGTAACGCTACCGGAGTAGCGCAACGATCCTTTTGTTCATTGGAGGACCCGCTGGGACGCCGGCAGCAACTGCTCAGCAGCCGAGGAGGGTGAGGCGCAGGCCCCGGGACTGCGAGGACCAGCATTCCAGAGCTCCAGCTGGTCCTCTTCCCGCGTGAGCCGCGCCCCCTCACAGCGCCACGCCCCCAGCCAAGCCCTACAACAACTCGTGGCACCCGCTTCGCGGGTGCCACTCGCTTTGGTTTCTACGTCCGTTGCTGTCCCTGTAACGCTACCGGAGTAGCGCAACGATCCTTTTGTTCATTGGAGGACCCGCTGGGACGCCGGCAGCAACTGCTCAGCAGCCGAGGAGGGTGAGGCGCAGGCCCCGGGACTGCGAGGACCAGCATTCCAGAGCTCCAGCTGGTCCTCTTCCCGCGTGAGCCGCGCCCCCTCACAGCGCCACGCCCCCAGCCAAGCCCTACAACAACTCGTGGCACCCGCTTCGCGGGTGCCACTCGCTTTGGTTTCTACGTCCGTTGCTGTCCCTGTAACGCTACCGGAGTAGCGCAACGATCCTTTTGTTCATTGGAGGACCCGCTGGGACGCCGGCAGCAACTGCTCAGCAGCCGAGGAGGGTGAGGCGCAGGCCCCGGGACTGCGAGGACCAGCATTCCAGAGCTCCAGCTGGTCCTCTTCCCGCGTGAGCCGCGCCCCCTCACAGCGCCACGCCCCTACAATTTACTTCCCTTTAAAGAGCGCGCTCTGGACCGCGTTTCGCGGGACGCGCGCGGGACGCAGCCCGGGGCGAAGACCGGGCAAAGAGCGGGCCGTTTAAGGCCGTTCAAGGACGGGTGAGGACGGCCCTGGCCCTGAATCCCTGACTTATTGCCTATACCTTTCAACTAAAGACTAAGGTAGGCGGAACTGTGTCCTGTTTCTTCGCATATCATTATTAACGGCCACCACCTTCTACATCATTTATTGCTGATTGTGTGCTCAGATGTCGGCTATGCGTAACAGAACTAGAAGCAGTGCGAAAAAAGCTGCGGCGATCACACAGGTGACAGGACCAATAGACCTCTTTATTTCCCGTGTAAATGAGACTATTGACCAAAGTATTGTTGTACTGGAAAAAAGAGTCTCCATGGATCTTGCAAATGCTAAACGTTCATCCCTGGGTTCCCTTGCCAATGTTAAATCACCCGCATTGCAGTCTTCAAATGTCTGCTCCCTACCCCTAACTATACCCACCAATAGTGCTCCGATTGTGCCGAATATTGTTGATTTATCGGTTGCTATATCAGACCTGGATACGTCTTTTGCGGACCTGGAGGTTACTCCAGACCTAGAGGCCTGTCAGACTTCCGCCATAGCGGCCCCTTGTCTGAGTGGGACTAACGAGGTGGTAACAGCTCCTGTACCTACAGCTCCTTGGGGAAGGGCTACCAGTCTCCCAAAGGCTATACCTAAGAGAAAAAGTAAAGCTAAAGTTACAGTTAGGAATCATAATTTGATTTCCCCTACCCCACAAATGACCTCAGGTATTCCTTGTTGGGTGCAAAACTTGGTAATAGATTTAAAACTAGACCTTGAAGCTACAATAGCAGCACAAATTAAACCTCTAATTTCCAAACTGGATAGGCTTACATCTTTAATGCATTCGAAATGGCCACAAAAAACGAATGGGCAAGGGCCTGATCAGCCACATGGGAGTACAGAAGCAGTCCCCAAATGTTCACCATGTATCCAGCCCCCTAAAGATGTATTAACTAACGTTCAAGTAACTGTAGCCCCCGGGAATCCAGTTATACCTAATTTGATGCAAACTGGGAGTAATTCTGCTCAATCTACATCTATACCCACTCCGAGGGTGGTGGGACCGATTTCGACTTCTCAACACTTTGTTGTTGGCAACAATACGACCACTACACAAGTAAAAGATGTTGTAGGGAAATCTAATACCCCTTTAGCACCTTCTCTTTCCACGATTATACCTGAAGGTCCTAAACCAAAGCAGACACGTTTTAGGTCAATCACTTTACCACCAGAGGTTTCCCCTTTTGTGGTTGTGTTGACAGCAGTCCCCCCGCTGAAGGAGGGAGTAAAAGAAAGTCATGTCGAACTAAGAAACAAATGTGCCCAATGGTTTCACCTACATAAACCTCTACCCAACGGTATGAATGGGGAAATTCTTACTGTACGCAGAGGGGATTGGGTGGGCAGAAATAAGAAAACAATAGTGGGGGATGTAATTACAGTTAATTTTAGAGATACAGGGACAGTTAGTTATATATGTAATGTTCCTAACAGTGGTCCTGCGACTCAAATTAACCCACTCCCCCTATCTTACTTTTTACCGATGCCTACAAGATCAAACCCTCCCTGTTCCACTTTACAAAGTAACAGAGGATTCGTGTATCCCCCGCAACATTTTACCAAACCATGGCAGCAACCACCTTATTCTTCTTCTTCTTTTTCTCCACATTTTGTTAATTTTCACCAGCAGCCATCACATGTTCCATCTTTTTCCCAGCACCATGTTAATCCTCACTGGCCATATCCTCCCCATTTTCCATCACCTTCATTTCAGTCTGCCCATCAGTGGCAGCAACCCTTACAGCCACTACAACCTGTTAAACCCCAGTGGCAGCAAGCATGGCAGAACCTGCCCCCTTCCCAAGATTCATTGTATTCACAATTTGCTCACCCCAACAGATATGCTGTGTTGGATGAGGTAGATTGACTGAGCTCTACCGAAGCTTTGGATTTAAGCATCTCTTTGTCCTTTTCAGACATGGCGAGTGCTTCTCTTGTTACACCTTTAATCGCACCCCCCGAATCGCCAAGGGTGTCATCAGTAATACCTTACTGGTGTTTAGAAAACAGGGATAGTTACGATGTAGGTATAGATACTGTCATTCCCAGATTAAGTTCAGATATCGTTTCCCGGGAAGATGGTTCTAATCTATTACGAGCTATCCAGCCAGAGCAATCTGTAGTAGGTGATTCTGGCAAACCAGCAGGTCTCTCCCTTGTTTCCTGGAACATAGCTGGCCTTGCCAGTAAATTGGGCACACCCTTCTGGACCAGTTTTTTGGGGGAGGGATTTGACCTAATTTTGTTGCAGGAAACCTGGTGTCTGGATCCTATTAACATCGAAGGGTACATATCCTACTGTCTCAGAGCCACCAAATCGAGCTCGGGTAGGGCTAAGGGGGGCCTTCTGTTGCTTATATCTACCAAGCTGTGCGATTGTACAGTTAAATACAGCACGACAGTTGGGGCTCATAGCCAAGTTATAAGGTTGGAGTGTAAAAAGAATATTGATTTAGTTGTGATAAACTTTTATAACAACCTCTTTGATGCTACTAGAGGGGATATTCTACCGCCTCTAGAAAGGGAAATAACCAAAGCCCTTGGTATCTCGAAAAGAACGGCTGAGGTTGTCTGGGCAGGGGATTTTAACTTGCAGCCCTGTCATTTGTCCAACGGGAACATCTGTGGCTTTGGTGCAGCAATGAGTAGTCATTGGGGGGGCTTGGGTGTGGGGGAGGATTCTCCTCATTTTCAACATTGCAGTTATGGTTCCACATTAAATAATATGTTAGTTGCTTTAGACATGAACCTGTTAAATTGCAACACAAACAAGCAGGCGAAAATATGCCCTACATTTACAGGTAGAGATGCAGGATCATTTATAGATCATATCCTGTTGTCTAGCAGTGGAGGTTTCACTGATTTGTATGTAAATGAAGAAAGTCTCAGTGACCATAATAGCCTTCGTGTCACCCTTTTGAGGCATGGTACCTCGACTGTTTCAGGTGGGAAATGTTCTACTGACTTAGTACCTATTAGACCGAAGGGTCTAAGGATCAAATGGACTGGTCTAAATTCCAAGGTTAAGCAGAAGGAGGTCATCACCAGATGCAAGAACCTAATTAGTTTCTGCTTGGAGGATGATTGTGACCTAGGCTGTTTACTAGTCCACTTTATCTCCATGAATAGTATTATTGATGGCATCTTTACTAAGGCCTCGTTATTAAATAGCGGCCCGAAGCAGGGGTGGTTTGATAAGACCTGTATAGCCGCCCTCCATGATTTAAAGAAGGCTTTAGGCACTAATCCACGTGTTAAGACGGACATACAATTTTTTAGGGCAAGATACAAAACTGCAATTAAAACCAGGAAAAGGGTATTACAGTCCGATGCATGGGATAAGTTGAAGGAAGCGGCCGAGACCAAAAATTGCAAACTGTACTGGGAAACCATTAACAGCCCGTTTCTCAATAAGGAAGATGCCCCTGAATTAACATCTTATGTGGCATGTAGCGATTGGGTCAGTCACTTTTCCAAAATCTTTAACCCAGACGGGTTACCTCTTGAGCTAATGTTACCTGAGTCTATCTCATGGCTACCCCTTCCGTTGGGAATTACTTTAGAAGAAAGTCACGATGCAATTTCTTCAAGCAAAGGAGGTAAGGCCCCTGGCCCTGATGGGGTCCCGCTGGATTTATACAAAGATGAACCGGCATTATGGGCTCCAATCCTGGCGAGGTTATTTAATTGTGCGGCAGAAACTAATCCCCCGCCCACTTGGGGTCAATCAGTTATTATCCCTCTACACAAGAAAGGTGATAAATCAGAGGCTTCCAACTATCGTCCAATTTCATTACTGGACGCCTCTGTGAAGGTGATGAGTAGGATTTTACTCAAGAGGTTGGAAGATTGGGCAGCTGATCTTAACATTTTAACTAGAGTCCAATACGGCTTTCGGAAAGGCCTGGGCACATTGGAGCAATGTGTAAACTTGGACCTTTTAATTAATAAATATACTGTGGCCAAAAATGGCAACCTTTTTTTATGTTTTGCTGATTTGAGCAGTGCATTTGATTTGGTTAACCACACTATCCTTTGGGAGG
The DNA here is from genome assembly GCF_964204655.1 of Triturus cristatus. Lineage (NCBI taxonomy): Eukaryota > Metazoa > Chordata > Amphibia > Caudata > Salamandridae > Triturus > Triturus cristatus. The sequence goes on along the minus strand of NC_140581.1, from coordinate 1,156,431,760 downwards.
TTTTGCTAGACGCAGGGGCTCCGAGGGAAATAGTCCACTTTTTAGCTAGACTTTACGAAAAACTTTCCTGCAAAGTCCGCTATGGCACCCATGGCGAATGTACCCCGTTTTTCAAAGTGTCTCGGGGCATACGCCAGGGATGCGTTTTGGCCCCGTTGCTATTTTCCCTTTTTATCAACGACGTCGACCGTTCACTGGTTGACATCCCAGCAGATGCCCCCCTGATTGGTGGTAAACCTGTTCCGCTGTTACTTTACGCGGACGACGCTGTTCTCTTATCCCGTACACAGTTGGGACTTCAGCGCCTAATTGACAATTTTACTCATTTTATTCAAGTTAGGCGGCTACGCGTGAATAAAACTAAGACGTATGTTATGTCATGCGGTCGGGCAGCTAAGCAGGTAAAGCATACCTTTTTTCTGGATAAGGAAAAGTTGACTCCTGTTAAGTCCTTTTGTTATCTAGGAATCACTTTTAATAATATTGGGTCTTGGACCTCGGAATTTGATTCTATAAGATTAAAAATGCTGCGATCTACTGGCAGTATTTTTCGTTTTGCCTCTAAACTCGGCTCACGTAGCATTTTAGACATGATGAACATATACAATGTTCGTTGTGTCTCCTCTGCACTGTATGGGGCAGGTGTATGGGGCCATAGTGCGGGTACATCTCTGCAGAAGGAGGAAAACAAGTTTTTAAGAAGGTTGTTATGTGTTCCCCCTTCTGCTTCCACTCTGTTGATTCACGAAGAAGTTGGGATCGAGTTTATCTCTGATTTAGCAGCAGTCCGGCCACTCTTATTGTGGCGTTCTATTTGGGCTAAACCAGAGACTCGATTCACTCAGGATATTATTCTTGATTGTATAGGCCTGGACCACTCCTCACGCATACAGTGGCTGAGATACATCCACCGCTGGTATCTTCTTCTTTTCAATATAGATGCACTCCGTGAGCCAGAGGAGGTTGTTTCCATTTCAAAGAAAGAAATTAAGACAACATTTTTAAACTTTCGAAAGGCAGAGCGAGATAAAATTTCTGGCAATCTTGTCACCGTGAAATTTTATAAAGATTTAAATTTAACTTCAGGGTTCCAACCCTATCTTGCGTATGTGACCCGTCCTTCCCATCAGTATGTTTTAACACGCGTTAGACTGGGTATTGTTCACCATCTGGTTGCATTTCCAAACACAAGAACCAGTTCAGATATACCCTGTCCGTGCGATAGTATTTCCCGACAGAATAGTCGCCACTTTTTACTTTTTTGTAAATTTTATCATTTTCTTAGGTTAAAATACCTTAAGCCAATTTTTATCAAATATAATACTCGTACTACAGAAACAGCACTGATACTTTTATTCTCATTAGAGAACGAAGAGATTTGTTTTTTCCTGGCTACTTTTATCTTGAAATGTACAGCTGCCAGGGAAAGTATTGCACCATAAGATTTTTATACTTACCTGTCTGTACTTATGTTATACAGCTGCCAGATATCGTGTTGCCATTACTGATTACATTTTTGCTTGTATATATAAGTTTTAAGTTTTATACCTTCTTTGTAATTAGGGTTTTATTTTTGTTTTTTGACTACAGTATTTTATGACTATTTATTAACTCTGATGTACAGCTGCCAGGATAGGCCCATTGAGGAATTCCCACTGATTACCTGTTTGTATTTCCGTCTATAACAGCATGTTGATTCAAACTGGCATGATTACCTAACTGTTGCACTTTAGTCTTTTTGTATAATGTCTCTTTACTGTTTATTTTTTTTTTTTTTTTTTTTTTTTTATAAGTGGCCATATGGTGATTTTTCACATTTTTAATCATGTATTCTTCTGCTTGTATGATTTGTATGTACAAATCGAATAAAAGCTTTAAATTGAATTGAATTGACATTTGGCATGATTGGTCAGCAGGATGCAGGAGGCCATGAGGCCCAGCAGCCTCAAGGTCATCCAGACCGAAACCCAAGACAAGGGCCGAAAGATCGGAATCATAGCCCGAACGTCCCGGACTCACTTTTCGGGAGGATAAACCCAAAACTGTGCAGTGTCCAGAACTGCTCCGATGTAGAGGAGCCTCCAAGAGGGACTCGGGTGCGACTTCGACACGTTGATGGAGAACCCTAGCAAATGTAGGAGGTCGGCCGTAGTCTGGAGGTGGTAGACTAATGCCTTGGGCGAGCCCGCCTTTAACAGCCAGTCGTCGAGATAGGGAAAGACTGAAACCCCTGATCTGCACAGATGAGCTGCGACCACCGCCATCACTTTTGTGAACACCCGAGGGGCGCTGGTAAGGCCAAAAGCGAGCAAGGTGAACTGAAATTGCTCGTGGCCTACCGTGAACCGCAGGTAACGCCAGTGGGTCGGCAAGACGGGGATATGAAAATAAGCGTCCTGCAAATTTAACGTTACCATCCAGTCTTGCGGGTCTAGGGCAGACAAGACGTGAGCAAGTGTGAGCATCTTGAACTTCTCCTTCCGGAGGAAGCGATTTACGCTCCGAAGGTCTAAGATAGGACGCTGGCCCTTGTCCTCCTTTGGAATCAAGAAGTAGTGGGAATAACAACCACGACCTACTTCTGGCGTCGGAACGCGCTCAATGGCCCCCTTGGCCAAGAGGGCCGCAAATTCCTGCTGGAGAAGTGCCAAGTGATCCCCCGACATGCGGTGGTACTGAGGTGGCATGGCTGGAGGGGTCTCGAAGGGGAGGGAATAGCCCCTTCGGACCATCTGTAAAACCCACCTGTCCCAAGTGATGGT